>NC_057808.1:507175532-507182294 GCF_018294505.1 Triticum aestivum
GCCGACGACCCACCGCACCCTAGCTCCCCTTTTCCACCGCCGCCGACGACCCACCGCACCCTCCCCGGCCCGCTCCACCGCCGCTGCCGACCCCCCGCACCCTCCCCGGCCCGGTCCACCATCACAAATGAATGCAACTAAAATTGCAAAAAAAACAAATTTGATTATATTTTCAAATAACAAATTTGATGATATTTTCAAATAATAAATTTGATGATATTTTTTCATCTTCATAAATATTTTCAAATAACAAATTTGATGATATTTTTTAAAAAATTACTACTGTTTTTGTAAAAATTATTACTGTTTCATATTCATATTCATTTTCTAAAAAATTATTAGATGCAACAAAAAATAATAAAAAAAATTACTTATGGCGCACCTCTGGCTGGTGCGCCATTGCTATATTATTTTTTTTACTAATGGCGCACCCATCATGGGTGCGCCATTGCTATGTAAAAAAAACGTTCTAATGGCGCACCGCTTCGGGGTGCGCCATTAGTAAGTTTCTCCCCTTAGCTAATTCCTCCCTCTCCCTCGCCAGTCCACCCGCGCGCTCACCGGCCAGACCCACGGCGCCGCCGCCCCGACCCCTGCCGCCCCCGCGCCCCCACCACTACAGCTCCCCCACGCCGCCGCCCCCGCGGCCCCCACCACTTCAGCTCCCCCGCGCCGTCGCCCCCGCGTCTACCCGCCGCCCCACCTCGTCTTCCACGCGCCAAATCGAGCGGCGGCTAGGTAAATCCCTCCTGACCCGCCGGTGTCCACCTCGACCTCCCTCCTCACCTCCATTCCCGCCGCCCCACATCTCTTTATGGCTCCGTTTGACAGACTCCTCCACCTTCCCTTCTCTCTGCAGGATCAGACGAACTCCAGCCCTACCCACCTGCGTCCAGCGCAGGTATGCTCATCCCCTTCCCGCCCCTCCGGCTGCCGGCGTCCGCCCTCCCTCTCCTCTGTCCCCCATCTCTGATTGTTTTCTTTTCCAGTATGAATCTTGCTTCAAAACCTTCGAGGAGTTCATGTAGGGAACAGACTCGTGGTGAACTGCAACCAGGTCTTGGCAGTGGTTATGTTGATGAATATAAGTGGTGGTTATTTCAGTTCCTGCATCGACCGTTGCTGTCCTCTTGTGCCTATATTTGATAAGTCTTGCGTCGATGATGCGATGTCCCTTCTATCGATATTTCGGGTTTCTACTTTGTAATAAAGCTCAAGTGTTTCCAACACATATTTTATATGAGGTTGCATTTGTGTCAACTGTCAAGTTCAGCACTTTCATATGGTATCTCCAGTTATGAAAAGTAGATTCATATTGTATCTCAAGCAAGTCTCATTTCTCATTATCATAAGGAGTATAGGCAATATTTACTGTCCGAATCAGAACCTATAATGCCCACATCAATTTGTTAGTTTATGTTCCAGCTTGACAGTTTGTTTGTTTAAAGCAGTGATGTTGTTAGTTTAAAGGGAGCAAGCTTTGCTGCCCATGAAATCTGTTACTCTTTAGGTCCTGACCATGTTTGGCATGAATAACCTCCAGATAATTAATTATCGTTCGAGTAATAATAAAAAGTAGAAGTGTGATTTAGAGACGAAACCTTCGAGGAGTGACAAACCTTCGAGGTCCCTGCCAAGACCAGCCAAGACACTCAACAACATAGCATTTAACACCAGACAAAACCTTCAAGGAGTGACAAACATGGCTTGCACTCTTGCACAAGGTGGCAAACACCACTTACTAAAAATATATCAAGCAGAAAACAGTACATAGTAAAATTCATGTAGCTCCATTCAAACAAGACCCTCACTCAAAAAAGTTTCAAATACAGCCTCTCAGATTTGCTGCATTTGTGGCATCGGTTTGGGACACTTCATGGAGTTTTGCTGCACAATTAACTGCGTGTGCTCATCAAAAGCTTAGGAACATTAGAATTTGATAAATTGCACGATAGTTGGCATGAGAAAAGGATAAGTATGTTACATTCTGACTGAACTACTTCGCCTTTGTGGTTCAGGGCTGAATGATGTTTTTCTCGTGTGAAGCGGCTAGCAGATCAGTCTACATCCATCAACTTAGAGGGCTGCTATGTAGTTGTGTTTACTGAAGTAGTTAGTGTACTGTACTTGCAATAGTTTGCTTGGTCTTTCTTTGGTTTCAGTTAAGTTATTGTCAGATTTTCCTCTCCATTGCTCCGAGTGGTGCTTGTGTTTCTACTTGCAGAAATGTACATGAGTGGTACAATCTAATTTACTACTGCTGCTATATACATCAATGCTTTACTACTAGCCCATGAGTGGTGCTTGTGTTTCTACTTGCAGAAATGTACTACTTGGGAATTTTGTCAACTTGTGATGCTGCTGTTGTACCCCGTGAGGCCCTTGAGTTTGCCGAAATGTCGATTAACTTCCGTTCCGGCAAATTCAGGTACTCGATATGTCCTATTTTCAGCAAAGGTCATGCTGAAATTTTTCGTGAATTTTAGCATGACTTTGCTAAAAATAGGACATATGGGGCACTTGCGACTAATGCATGGGCCGGGGTATCTTAGTACTTAATTAAGTAGGATCAACTGCCCCTTTATTCTTGCTGCATTAAACCATAGGTGGCAATAGAGCCAAGTTATTAGGCCCAACTTAGAATTCTCCTTCCCTTTTCTTGATAGGGTATATTATTAGAAGATACCCATATATATCAGTCAACCTAGGGTCCCTCGACATCGATAAACCCTAAATGATGAAAACTTAACTTAGCATTTAGGGTGCCTCAGCGTCGACAAACCCTAAATGATAAAACCTTGGCTTTTAGGGTGCCTCGGTGTCGATAAAAACCTAAATGATGAAAGCTTAGGCTTTTAGGGTGCCTCGGCGTCGACAAACCCCAACATATTCTATTTGGATGGCCCTCCTAACCCTTGACCATAAATACTTGAGATGGATGTAGCAGGCTTAAAGAAAGAAATGTTTTTAGACCAACTCCACTAGGCTTGGCTGAAAATGCGCAAGTGTGCATGACTAACAATATTCTATTGTAAAGCTAAACAGGAAAGAGGAACCACTCATCCTAACCATTAGCTCTCAAAATTACCACTTCACTTCTTACTACTGAAAATCTTAGACCATCTCCATTCACCAATTGCTCAAACCAGTTCGAGGGGCGTGTTTTCACCACACTGTGGGTTATCTTATTGGACCCAACAGAGATGATGTAGTTTTGAATTATGAACATAGGAAATGTCGTCATCGGACGACGAAAGTCTCCCGGGGGAGTGCGACTGGTGCCACGACGGTCGAGGTCTGTGCGACATGCCTCACCTGGACGATGATCGGCGCTTCAGCATTAAGCTCAAGGAGACCTTCGAAGTTGAAATGGTACGCAACAACGACAAGTGTTTTTTTTCATAATTAAGCATGACTTCAACTATTTCAACGTGTAATTTCATCTTTTACAATTCGAGTATAGTTTATCCCATGCCATGCAAGACGCTATGTCTTGGAGAGGATGGATTTTGAAATCATGAAAATTTTGAAACAAAGAAAATTCACCTAAGGACACATCATGATGTGGATTTTGAAGTAAATCTGTATAATGCTGAGAGCGTAACCCATTTTGGTTGCAAAAATTGGGAAGCATTTTGCAAGATGTATCGTTTTGATGAGGGTATGCTTGTCACCATGGATCTTGGTGATCCTGACATCGACCAAGACAATATGGACATTTGGGTCCTTGTTGATACGCCTCCAGTTCTACCGCTATGTGAGTTTCTCAAACATAGTTAATTATTAACTAATTTATATTGTTTATTTCAAAATAGTTGACAACTTATTTCCATTGACAGCTTATTTTGATTGTTCAAAAAATGTGTGGAACATGGTAGACAAAACCCACTACACTGATGGCTCCGAGTTAACTTATCAGGAGAAAAATCATCTGGTCGGATTTTGTACTGATCTTGAGAATTACAATATCTACAATCAAACTCCTCAACATTATGGTCAATACGTGCCACTAGTGCATGTGTTGAACTACGGTAACTACCATGGAGATACCCTGGTAAGATTTTTTACTATTACGACATCCGTGCATCTTTTGCATACTTCTAAAACTACTACATCATTGCTAACTATGAAGTTAATACTATGTTTTTCACCAAAGATTCCCAGAGGATTGTGTGCCTCATTTGATGTATCAGAATGGCAGCCTTCATGTTTTGAACTTATATCCAGGTCATCCTACGAATCTCAACTGTCCATACCGGATTTCTAGAATAAGTGGAGACATGCTAATCAGAGAATGGAAAAAATGTATGGACAGTCGTAAGGAGGTTCTTGGAAGTAAAAGGAAGCGCCGCGCAAGAATTGGAGACAGGATGATCTCCATTCTCCATAATGGAGAGTCAGGGTCTATATTGTTTTATGCTATTTTACCTTAAATAGGGTATTTAGGTCCTGCCTAATACTGATGATCATGTGCTAAGAACAATTAAGTAGGGTTGGTTCGATGACTATCAGGATGATGATCGTATGACTTGTTATTACTAACGAGTAGAAGTTGTATGATGATGATTAGTAGGACTTGTTAGGATTAGTATTACTTTCGACAAACTCGCTACTCGCGGTCTCGAGACTTGTAATGTTCTATCTTTGTTCGGTCTTTTGAATTCGGAGACTAATATGATGAATTGTATTCAGAGACTAATCTTCTATTGTATTCGATGAATCTGCTGTTGCTGTGTGGTGCTGTTTATATTCTGTCCAATAATATATTTTGTAATCTGTGCAAATATCAGAAAAGAAAAAAAATCCCTAATATACATACTAATGGCGCATCACCCCAATGTGCGCCATTAGTATGCCAAAGGATACTAATGGCGCATCACCACCCAGTGCGCCATTAGTATGGCAAAGCACATGGGTAAATATGGCCCCCTGGGAGGCATACTAATGGCGCACCGTGGCCTATACTAATGGCGCACTCCCTGGTGCGCCATTAGTATACCAGATACTAATGGTGCACCAGTGGTGCGCCATTAGTAAAAAAAATACTAGTGGCGTGGTACTAGTGGCGCACCAGTAGTGTGCCATTAGTAGGCTTAACTGGTGCGCCACTAGTAGGCCTTTTCCTAGTAGTGTCACTCTCGTATGTTACCGTGAAGGGATTGACGACCCCTTTATTGCGTTGGTTGCGAGGATTTATTTGTTTGTGTAGGTGCGAGGGACTCGTGCGTGGCCTCCTACTGGATTGATACCTTGGTTCTCAAAAATAGAGGGAAATACTTACGCTACTTTACTGCATCACCCTTTCCTCTTCAAGGGAAAACCAACGCAGTGCTCAAGAGGTAGCAAGAAGGATTTCTGGCGCCGTTGCCGGGGAGTCTATGCAAAAGTCAACATACCAAGTACCCATCACAAACCCTTATCTCCCGCATTACATTATTTGCCATTTGCGTCTCGTTTTCCTCCCACCACTTCACCCTTGCCGTTTTATTCGCCCTTTCTTTTCCGTTCGCCTCTTTTTCGCTTGCTTCTTGTTTGCTCGTGTGTTGGATTGCTTGCTTGTCGTTATGGCTAGCTCGGTCTTCATCCCTTCATCTCCAGACTTTGAAGTCCTCCACTTCAAGCAAAGACAAGGGGAGAATTTAAAAGATGCTTGGTTTAGGATGCTCGAATCTTATCGTAGTTCCAATATAGAGGGAGATTTTAAAATTTTGCTTCGTAATTTTTATGTTGGGCTAACCTTGCCCCATAGACAACTCCTCGATTTTTGCGCCAAAGGTAGTTAATCCTGGCTTCGCTTATGAAATTATAGAGGGGATAGTGGGAGTACCCCCCCTACAAAAAGGATCATCCCTTACCCAAGAAGAAACTCAAATTCTAGAGAAATTATGTGAATTACAAAAAAATGTTGAACCTCTTAAAACTATCGGTGGGAATATCAGCCGCATGAATAATCTGATTACACTTTGAAATAAGCGGCTGGATGCTTTAGATCAAAGGATCACCGAGCATAACTCCATTAAGAATTTGCTTACCAAAATGGCAATACCTAGATCTATCCTTGCTATTATACCTAGCTAGGGGTGTTAAACGATAGCGCTTGTTGGGAGGCAACCCAATTTTATTTTTAGTTTTTTGCTTTTTGCTTCTGTTTAGGAATAAGTATTTGATCTAGCCTCTGGTTAGATGTGTTTTTATGTTTTAATTAGTGTTTGTGCCAAGTTAAACCTATAGGATCTTCTTGGCTGATAGTTATTTGATCTTGCTGAAAATTCCAGAAACTTTCTGTTCACGAAAATAATTGTTAAAAATCAACAGAACGTGATAAAATATTGATTCAATTGCTGCTGATCAATAAACAAATTATCTAGGTCTTCCTATTTTGGCTGAATTTTTGGAGTTCCACAAGTTTGCGTTAGTTACAGATTACTACAGACTGTTCTGTTTCTGACAGATTCTGTTTTTCGTGTGTTGTTTGCTTATTTTGATGAATCTATGGCTAGTAAAATAGTTTATAAACCATATAGAAGTTGGAATACAGTAGGTTTAACACCAATATAAATAAAGAATGAGTTCATTACAGTACCTTGAAGTGGTGTTTTATTTTCTTTCGCTAACGGAGCTCACGAGATTTTCTGTCAAGTTTTGTGTTGTGAAGTTTTCAAGTTTTGGGTGAAAGATTTGATGGATTATGGAACAAGGAGTGGCAAGAGCCTAAGCTTGGGGATGCCCATGGCACCCCAATATAATATAAGGACACCTAAA
>NC_057808.1:507182304-507183340 GCF_018294505.1 Triticum aestivum
AGAAGTTGGAATACAGTAGGTTTAACACCAATATAAATAAATAATGAGTTCATTACAGTACCTTGAAGTGGTGTTTTGTTTTCTTTCGCTAACGGAGCTCATGAGATTTTCTGTTAAGTTTTGTGTTGTGAAGTTTTCAAGTTTTGGGTAAAAGATTTGATGGATTATGGAACAAGGAGTGGCAAGAGCCTAAGCTTGGGGATGCCCATGGCACCCCAATATAATCTAAGGACACCTAAAAGCCAAAGCTTGGGGATGCCCCGGAAGACATCCCCTCTTTCGTCTACTTCCATCGGTAACTTTACTTGGAGCTATATTTTTATTCACCACATGATATGTGTTTTGCTTGGAGCGTCTTGTATTATTTGAGTATTTGTTCTTAGTTTAACACAATCATCCTTGCTGTACACACCTTTTAAGAGAGACACACATGATTCAGAAATTGTTAGAATACTCTATGTGCTTCACTTATATCTTTTGAGTTATATAGTTTTGCTCTAGTACTTCACTTATATCTTTTAGAGCACGGCGGTAGATTTGTTTTATAGAAACTATTGTTCTCTCATGCTTCACTTATATCTTTTTGAGAGTCCTATGAAATAGCATGGCAATTTGCTTCAACTAAATATCATGAGAAATTTGATACTAGATAATTGTTTTGAGATATAAAGGTGGTAATATAATAGTTGTGCTAGTTGAGTAATTGTGGAATTGAAAAATACTTGTGTTGGAGTTTGTGATTCCCGTAGCATGCACGTATGGTGAACCGTTATGTAACGAAGTCGGAGCATGAGGTATTTATTGATTGTCATCCTTTGTGTGGCGGTCGGGATTGCGCGATGGTTAACTCCTACCAACCCTTCCCCTAGGAGCATGCGTAGTAGTACTTTGCTTCGAGGGCTAATAAATTTTTGCAATAAGTATATGAGTTCTTTATGACTAATGTGAGTCCATGGATTATACCACACTTACCTTTCCGCAATTTTCTAGCCTCTTCGGTACCGTGCATTGCCCTTTCTCACCTTCAGAGTTGGTG
>NC_057808.1:507183350-507194571 GCF_018294505.1 Triticum aestivum
ACTTCCATCGGTAACTTTACTTGGAGCTATATTTTTATTCACCACATGATATGCGTTTTGCTTGGAGCATCTTGTATTATTTGAGTCTTCGTTCTTAGTTTACCACAATCATCCTTGCTGTACACACCTTTTAAGAGAGACACACATGATTCGGAAATTGTTAGAATACTCTATGTGCTTCACTTATACCTTTTGAGTTATATAGTTTTGCTCTAGTACTTCACTTATATCTTTTAGAGCACGGCGGTAGATTTGTTTTATAGAAAATATTGTTCTCTCATGCTTCACTTATATCTTTTTGAGAGTCCTATGAAATAGCATGGCAATTTGCTTCAACTAAATATCATGAGAAATTTGATACTAGATAATTGTTTTGAGATATAAAGGTGGTAATATCATAGTTGTGCTAGTTGAGTAATTGTGGAATTGAAAAATACTTTTGTTGGAGTTTGTGATTCCCGTAGCATGCACGTATGGTGAACCGTTATGTAACGAAGTCGGAGCATGAGGTATTTATTGATTGTCATCCTTTGTGTGGCGGTCGGGATCGCGTGATGGTTAACTCCTACCAACCCTTCCCCTAGGAGCATCCGTAGTAGTACTTTGCTTCGAGGGCTAATAAATTTTTGCAATAAGTATATGAGTTATTTATGACTAATGTGAGTCCATGGATTATACGCACACTTACCTTTCCACAATTTTCTAACCTCTTCGCTACCGTGCATTGCCCTTTCTCCCCTTGAGAGTTGGTGCAAACTTCGCCGGTGCATCCAAACCCCGTGATATGATACACTCTATCACACATAGACCTCCTTATATCTTCCTCAAAACAGCCACCATACCTACCTATTATGGCATTTCCATAGCCATTCCGAGATATATTGCCATGCAACTTTCCATCGTTTCGTTTATCATAACACGTTCCATCATTGCCATATTGCTTTGCATGATCATGTAGTTGACATTGTATTTGTGGCAAAGCCACCATTCATAATTCTTCCATACATGTCGCTCTTGATTCATTGCATATCCCGGTACACCGCCGGAGGCATCCACATAGAGTCATATTTTGTTCTAAGTATTGAGTTGTAATTCATGAGTTGTAAGTAAATAAAATTGTGATGATCATCATTATTAGAGCATTGTCGCAAGTGAGGAAAGGATGATGGAGACTATGATTCCCCCACAAGTCGGGATGAGACTCCAGACTAAAAAAAGAGGCCATAAAAAAAGGAGAAGGCCCAAACAAAAAAAATGAGAGAAAAAGAGAGAAGGGACAATGTTACTATCCTTTTACCACACTTGTGCTTCAAAGTATTACCGTGATCTTCATAATAGAGAGTCTCTTATTTTGTCCCTCTCATATACTAGTGGGAAATTTCATTATAGAACTTGGCTTGTATATTCCAATGATGGGCTTCCTCAAAATGCCCGAGGTCTTCGTGAGCAAGCAAGTTGGATGCACACCCACTTAGTTTCTTTTTGAGCTTTCATACACTTATAGCTCTAGTGCATCCGTTGCATGGCAATCCCTACTCCCTGCATTAACATCAATTGATGGGCATCTCCATAGCCCGTTCATTAACTTCGTTGATGTGAGACTTTCTCCTTTTTTGTCTTCCCACATAACCCCTACCATTATACCTTATTCCACCATAGTGCTATATCCATGGCTTGCGCTCATGTATTGCGTAAGAATTGAAAAGGCTGAAGCGCGTTAAAAAGTCTGAACCAATTGCTTGGCTAAAACCAGGGTTGTACATGATATGAATATTTTGTGTGGGGAAGATGGAGCATAGCCAGACTATATGATTTTGTAGGGATAACTTGCTTTGGCTATGTTATTTTGATAAGACATAATTGCTTGGTTAGCATGCTTGAAGTATTATTGTTTTTATGTCAACATTAAACTCTTATCCTGAATCATATTAAAACTGAACATTCGTGCCACGATAAGAAGAATTACATTGAAATTATGCTAAGTAGCATTCCACATCAAAAATGCTGTTTTTATCATTTACCTACCCGAGGACGAGCAGGAATTAAGCTTGGGGATGCTTGATACGTCTCCAACATATCTATAATCTTTGATTGTTCCATGCTATATTATATTCTGTTTTGGACATTATTGGGCTTTATATACACTTTTATATTATTTTTGCGACTAACCTATTAACCAGAGGCCCAACCCAGAATTGCTGTTTTTTCCTATTTTAGAGTTTCGCAGAAAAAGAATATCAAACGGAGTCCAAACGGAATGAAACCTTCGGGAACGTGACTTTCGGAACGAACGTGATCCAGAGGACTTGGACCCTACGTCAAGACATCAACCAGGAAGGCACGAGGTAGGGAGGGCATGCCTACCCCCTGGGCGCGCCCTCCACCCTCGTGGGCCCCACGTTGCTCCACCGATGTACTTCTTCGTCCTATATATACCTACGTACCCCCAAACTACCAGATACGGAGCCAAAACCTAATTCCACCACCGCAACCTTCTGTACCCGTGAGATCCCATCTTGGGGCCTTTTCTGGAGCTTCGCCGGAGGGGGCATCGATCACAGAGGGCTTCTACATCAACACCATAGCCTCTCCGATGATGTGTGAGTAGTTTACCTCAGACCTTCGGGTCCATAGTTATTAGCTAGATGGCTTCTTCTCTCTTTTTGGATCTCAATACAATGTTCTCCCGCTCTCTTGTGGAGATCTATTCGATGTAATCTTCTTTTGCGGTGTGTTTGTTGAGACTGATGAATTGTGGGTTTATGATCAAGTTTATCTATGAACAATATTTGAATCTTCTATGAATTCTTTTATGTATGATTGGTTATCTTTGCAAGTCTCTTCGAATTATCAGTTTGGTTTGGCCTACTAGATTGATCTTTCTTGCAATGGGAGAAGTGCTTAGCTTTGGGCTCAATCTTGCGGTGTCCTTTCCCAGTGCCAGTAGGGGCAGCAAGGCACGTATTGTATTGTTGCCATCGAGGATAACAAGATGGGGTTTATATCATATTGCATGAGTTTATCCCTCTACATCATGTCATCTTGCTTAAAACGTTACTCTGTTCTTATGAACTTAATACTCTAGATGCATGCTAGATAGCGGTCGATGTGTGGAGTAATAGTAGTAGATGCAGGCAGGAGTCGGTCTACTTGTCTCGGACGTGATGCCTATATACATGATCATACCTAGATATTCTCATAACTATGCTCAATTCTGTCAATTGCTCAACAGTAATTTGTTCACCCACCGTGATACTTATGCTCTCGAGAGAAGCCACTAGTGAAACCTATGGCCCCCGGGTCTATTTTCCATCATATTGATATTCCAACACTTAGTTATTTTTATTGCCTTTTATTTTACTTTGCATCTTTATCATAAAAATACCAAAAATATTATCTTATCATATCTACCAGATCTCACTCTCGTAAGTGACCGTGAAGGGATTGACAACCCCTTTATTGCGTTGGATGCAAGGATTTATTTGTTTGTGTAGGTGCGAGGGACTTGTGCATGGCCTCCTACTGGATTGATACCTTGGTTCTCATAAACTGAGGGAAATATTTACGCTACTTTACTGCATCACCCTTTCCTTTTCAAGGGAAAACCAACGAAGTGCTCAAGAGGTAGCAAGCCCGCGGCCTCTGCTTCAAGTGTGGCGAGCGATGGGGGCATGACCACGTGTGCCCCACGTCGGTACAACTGCACGTCGTTGAGGAGCTGCTCGACATGATCGGCCTCGACAACTTCCTCGACTCCCAAGTTCAGCAAGGCGATGGCTCGGACGACACGGTCATGGCAATCTCCGTGTCTGCTGTCACAGGGGGAGTTTCAACCAAAGCCTTTCAACTTCGCGCATGGATTCAAGGGCGCGAAGTGTTGTTACTGGTTGATTCAGGTAGCTCCAATTCTTTCGTGGACGTGCAGCTCGCCTCCTCTCTAAAGGCAGTGCAATCTCTTCCCAAGCCAGGGCGCATCAGAGTCGCGGATGGGGGCGAACTGATCTGCTCCAATTTCATTCCACACTGCGGGTGGTTTTCACAAGGCCACGAATTCTTCACTGATCTTAATGTGCTGCCGTTGGGCACTTATGATGCAATACTGGGCATGGACTGGCTTGAGGAGCATAGCCCCATGATCGTCGACTGGCGTGCGCGTTTCCTGGAGATCCCATCGCCAACAGGCCCCCTCCGTCTGGTCGGGCACGACGCCGCGTCCATCTCTTGCGAGTCCATCAACAACATACAATTGCAAGGGCTCTGCAGCAAAGGGGCAGTTTCGCACATTATTCATTTGTGCGTGGTTGCGTAGGAGACCAGCAATCCTACCCCAACTCCTGAATGCATATAGGCAGTGGTGGGTGAATTCCTAGATGTCTTCGAGGAACCAACCGGTCTTCCACCGCGCCGGTCGTGTGACCACAGGATCCCACTGGTGCCGGGAGCACAACCAGTGAACATCAGGCGATACTGTCACAAGCCCGAGCATAAGATAGAGATAGATGCTCAAGTGGAAGAATTGCTTAGATCAGGTGTCATTCAGAGAAGCACGAGCCCCTTTGCGTCACCGGTCATATTGGTCAAGAAAAAAGATGGAACCTGGAGTCTGTGCATTGACTACCATCACCTCAATGCTCTCACAATCGTTGCCAAGTTTCCGGTCCCTGTTATTGAAGAGCTTTTGGATGAACTCCATGGTGCCGCTTGGTTCTCCAAGCTAGACCTTCGAGCAGGCTATCATCAAATCCGTTTGGCCCCAGTGGAAGAATACAAGACGGCATTCCAAACACATCAAGGGCATTTTGAATTCAAGGTGGTTTCATTTGGCCTTGCTGGTTCTCCAGCAACTTTCATCGGAGCAGTCACCACAACTCTCAAACCTGTCAATCGCGTCTGCGTCGTATCCGTCTTTGATGACATTCTGGTTTTCAGTGTTTCTCTTGAAGAACATTTGATCCACTTGCTTCAGGTTTTGGGGCTACTGCGCAAGGATAGTTGGAAGGCCAAGATGAGCAAATGTGTTTTTGGACAGCAGCAAATCTCGTACCTCGGCCATGTCATCAGCTCACAAGGAGTTTCAACTGATCCAACCAAGATCACAGCGGTAGCCAACTGGACAGCACCTACCAACACCAAAGAGTTGTGCAGTTTCCTGGGTCTTTCCGGTTATTATCGGCGGTTCATCAGAAACTTTGGAGTCGTTGCCAGGCTGTTGTTCAACCTTCTCAAGAAAGGGGCACCCTTCGTTTGGATAGACACAACTAAGACACCGTTTCAAGTCCTCAAAAAACAGTTGATCTCAGCACCTGTCCTAGCGCTGCCTAATTTCCAACAACATTTCACCATCAAGACGGACGCAAGTGATCATGGCATCGGGGCCATCCTGCAGCAACAAGGGCACCCGATAGCTTTCATGAGCAAAGCGCTTAGTCCTCGCTACTAGGGTCTGTCCACGTACGAGAAGGAATATTTGGCAATCAGTGTCGCAGTGGATCCGTGGCGCCCCTACCTGCAACATGCGGACTTTGATATCCTCACAGATCAGAAAAGCTTGACGCACTTGGAAGAGCAACGATTGACCACCCCATGGCAGCAGAAGGCCTTCACCAAGCTTTTGGGATTGAGATACCGCATTCGTTACAAGAATGGAGCTGAAAACACGGGCGCAGATGCATTGTCTAGATCCAATACCCAGGATACCCTCTCCGTTGTATCCTCTTGCCATGCAGCTTGGTTCGAGGATGTGGTCAACAGTTATAACAGCAACAACCATGCTTCACGGTTGTTGGAACAACTGTCACTACGTGATGACCCCAAAGGTCGTCTCTCTCTTCAGCAAGGGGTTATCCTGTTCCAATGCAGGATTTGGTTGGGAGGAAGTACGCAAATCCAACAAAAGATTATGTCTGCCTTCCACGACAGCCCTTTGGGAGGATACTCAGGGTTCCCAGTAACCTACCGTCGCATCAGGCGGCTGTTCGCGTGGCCCAAAATGAAGGCGCAGGTGCTCCAGTATGTCCGCTGCGGTCAGATTTGCCAACAGGCTAAGCCGGATCATGCAGCATCTCCAGGTTTCTGCTTCCTTTGCCTATTCTAGCTCAACCCTGGGAGCTAATCTCCATGGATTTCGTGGATGGATTACATCAGTCCAGTAGGTTCAATTGCTTACTGGTGATAGTAGACAAGCGCACAAAATTTGCCTATTTCCTGCCATTGGCTCACCCGTACATAGCAGCATCAGTGGCTAAGCTTTACATGATCCAGATTTACAAGATTCATGGGTTGCCAGGAGCGATCGTCTCTGACAGGGATCCGGTGTTCACAAGCCAATTCTGGCAAGAGCTGTTTCGTACAGCGGGCACTTAAATCAGGCTCAGCACGGCTAACTACCCGCTGACAGATGGACAGACCGACTGCGTCAATCAGTGCGTCGAGACCTTCCTCCGCTGTTTCACTCAAGCTTGCCCCAGACGGTGGAGTTTTTGGATACCTCTGGCTCAATTCTGGTACAACAACGCGCATCACTCAGCCATTGGCATGGCCCCTTTCAAAGCCATGTTTGGGTATGAACCTAGCCACTGGGGACTGTCAGCCAACAACACTTGTTCTATTCCAGCCCTCCAATATTGGTTGGACGAGAAGGAAACCGTGCAAGCTTTACTGCAGCAGCACCTCAACAGAGCGCAACAGATCATGAAACACAGGCTGACAAGAAATGATTTTTCCGGACTTTCTCAGTGGGTGAGAGTGTTTTCCTCAGGCTGCAACCATACATCCAATCCTCGGTAGCCCCGAGAGCAAACCACAAGCTGAGCAACAAGTACTACGGGCCATTCACCATCATCGACAAGATCAATGACGTGGCGTATAAACTTCAACTGCCACCACAAGCCACGGTCCACCTGGTGTTTCACGTGTCGCTTCTTCGTCGTGGCCTTCTCCCAGGTATGGTTGTCGAAAACCAGCTACCACACTGCACTGATGACCTTGTTGTGCCAGTAGAAATCCTGCAAACTCGCTGGCGTCGGAAGAACAACTCCGTGCGCGAACAAGTGAAGGTCTCGTGGTCTAATTCTGCTTCTCTCGGCACCACTTGGGAGGACAAGGACAGCATCAAGGCAAGGTTCCCGCACTCTGAGGCTTGGGGGAAAGCCTCGTCTCAAGGAGAGGGGGATCTTAGCGACCGAGACACACATGACCCACTGGGCAGCCACTCCAGCAACTCCTACGCTGCCTAGCGACCCAGCAGGCTTAAGCGGCCTAGCACACGAGTCCACGGCCCAGAGTGGGCTAACTGAAGCCCATGCGGTACTAGTTGAAGGGGGAGACGAGTCGCGGGTCGAACCATCCAGAGGATCACGGCATCGGCACCAGGCGGCTACCTACCACAATTCCCCTTTTCCTCCTGCGCGAGCGAACCCTAGTTCATCTTCCTCTGTTCTTGTAATCGCCACTCTCCTTTAATCGACAAAACTATTCCACTTGATCTATAGAGATATTAGTAAGCCACTATCACAGACATGCTCCACCATTTATTCAAATGTCTTTCTAAATGTTATGTTCTAACAAATGTTTTTGCACAATGACATTCCAAAGCTGATGTAGATGACATTGTCTTTGCAACTTATACCTAAAGCTCAACAATGCCCCACCATCTATATTGAGGTATTGTACTAAATGTTATTCACTTTTTTATGATACCAAGATATTCCCATATATTTCTATCTATTTGTATTATTCTTCCAATAAAATGTATAGGCACTACAACACGTGCCTTTATGTTCTAATTGACCTTATAGCCCAAGGACCTGGAGGACTCAAACGGGAAACTGAATCCTGGTTAAGATTTAAAAGGCCTCTCTCTAAACACCACATAGCGTGCATTGTACACAATTTGGGGAATATTTGTTATCTAGTTAGGTTAATTCACCAATTATCGCGCTGTCAACTGGTATGCTCTGGTATGTGCATGTTTCCCATTGAAGTGCCGTCAGGAACTTGTACCTTTCATTTGTGCATAGTAGATTTTAATTGCGATGATATAACAGTTCTACGTGTTTTATGTTCATGTTGTTGCTACCCAAGAAGTGGTGGTACAAAATCGAAAAGGGAATAGAATGATCATGGTCGTAAGATCTAGTGGCAGAGTGTTCTAGTAACTTTTCTAAATTCAACTTCAAATTCAATATAATTACAAGAAACATGAACAATTTGATTTTCATTATTATTTGTGTACATTGTCATTTTTTTGCGGGAAACCACTGATATATTAAAGCAAGGATTTTACAGAAAGGACCTCCACAAAGATACAAATTACAACCAAGTCTCCCTATAAAACGAAACCGCCGACGAGGAACAACACGTTCCGATGGCGCGCCGCCGCCGCATCTTCACACGAGCCTTGGATCAGAAGATGTCCCCTGGAGGACGGGAAGTCGTCGGTCCTCGAACTCCGGAGAGCCTCCATCCTGCTCCTCCGGCCGCAACGCTGCCTTGCTTGAACACCAGTCGCTTCAAGATCTCGATCTGGAGCCGCCGTGTCTGTTAGGCAATCCGATCTAGTTATATCCTGCCATATTTAGTGCTCCTATATTTGCATATAAATCGGGCCATTATGGTTTGGATTGTATTGATTTGTTTCCATGATTATCTTGTAAAATATCTATATATATGAGGTAACACGGAACCCACAATTACGTGGTCAAACATTCTCTCTTTCTAGTTCTATCATGGTATCAGCCAAACGTTTTGCTTCCGCCCCTCTACACTACCGCCGCCGCCCTCGCGTTCCACGCTGTAACACCTCTCCCTCCCCAGCTGCCGCCTTGTCCGACGCCGGCAACATTCCCAATCCCCACGCCGCCATTTGGGCTCAGGCCATGGCCATCCAAAACAACAAGAGCCTCATCCCTGTCACCCTCGACATCAAAGCCTTGAACTTCACCATGTGGCGTTACTACCTCACCATCGCGGTCACCCAATTCGCCCTCACTGATCATCTCGACACGACGACTCCTCTGGCCGACGCGGAGTGGCTGTGGATGGACTCCATGGTCCTTCGCTGGCTGTACGGTTCCATCACCTCCGAGATCGCCGACATGGTCATGGCAGCAGGCACCACTGCCTATGCTGTCCTCGGCGGCATCACCGCCCTCTTCCGGGACAACCAGTAAGCCCACGCGGGATACCTTGGCCAGAAGTTCCGCAACATCGAGCAAGGGGACAAAAGCGTCACCGCCTATTGTCTCGAACAGAAGACGGTCGCCGATGCCCTCGCGGATGTTAACGCTCCCGTCTCCGACGACGCCCTGGTGTGGAACACCATCAAGGGCCTCCACGACGACTACAAGGAAATCGGGAACCTCGCGCCCCTCCTCAAGCCCTTCCCCACCTTTCTTGAGTTTCGCAACATGCTCCTTCTCTAAGAACTCAAGCCGTCGTCCACGCGCTCGTCGTCGGCCACGGTCTTCTACACCACCACGCCTGCGGGGGGCTCCCGCGGCAGCCCTGCTCCTCCACCGCAGCAACCCCATGCTGGGCGCCCTGGCTACGGCGCCCCCGGCGCCCCTAACAACTCCGGCTCAGGCCGGTACAAGGGCAAGAAGAAAAACACGGGTGGCAGTGGCGCCCCGTTCTTCCCCGGCCTGCAAAATCCATGGACCGGCGCTATACACATGTATCCACTAACGGGTCATGGTGGACCCATCTACCCCGCTGTTGGACACGGCCATGCTCCGAGCCTCCTCGGGCCGCACCCTACCGCATCGCCGTCTCGTCGGGCTCAGGGCTACATGGCCCTGCCAGCTCCGTCGCCTGCACCTCCATCACCCGCGACCTTCACCTACAGCGGCTACCCCACCTACGGCTCCCCCTCGACACCGACATGGGATCCCTTTGCCCTCGCCAACTACTTCAACACCATGATTCTGCAGGCTCCTACAGAGTGGGTTATGGACACTGGAGACCCCGCTCACATGTCTTCATCTACCGGTAACCTCACCTCTTTTTCTTCTACTCCTCCACATAAACACATCCTGGTCGGTGATGGCTCTTCTCTTCCTGTCTCTCACTCCGGCCATGCAACCCTTTCTACATCTTCCTCTCATAAACTCACTCTTCAGGATGTTCTCGTCACCCCTCGCATAGTTAAAAATTTAATTTCCATTCGTCAGTTTACTCGTGACAACTTATGCTCGGTTGAATTTGACCCTTGGGGTTTTTCTGTGAAGGATCTCAAGACAGGAGCGGTGATTCTTCGGTGTAGTAGCTCGGGTGATCTATACCCGACCTCCTCCTTGCCGCACGCCCACACCGCCTTCACCGTCGACTCCAGCCTCTGGCATCGGCTCCTCGGCCACCCTGGTCTCGATGCATTCTGGCGCCTCGCTTCGTCATTATCACTCCCTATTAATAAAGTGCTCAAGGATCCTAGTTTATGCCATGCTTGTCAACTTGGCCGTCATGTTCGTTTACCTTTCTCTACTTCTACAACAAATACTCATCGTCCGTTTGAATTAGTACATTGTGATCTTTGGACTTCACCTGTTGCGAGTGTTTCTGGTTATAAATACTTTCTTGTTATTTTAGATGACTTCACCACTACCTATCACTAGTAGAAAACTGGGCTTTGGTCACAGGGCAATATTCACATTAGTCCCGGTTCAGTCACAAACCGGGACTAATGTGAGCGTTGGTCCCAGTTCGTGCGGCCAGGGGCCTGCCGGGCCTCGTGGGGGCATTGGTGCCGGTTCGTCCGGACCCTTTAGTCCCGGTTGGTGGGACAAACCGGGACCAATGGGCCACGCTGCTGGTCACCACCCTTTAGTCCCGGTTGATACCACAAACCGGGACTAATGGGCTGGTCCTAGTTGCGGCCAGTGTTTAGTCCCACCTCGCCAACCGAAGGGCGCTCACACCAGTTTATAAGCCCGTCCCTCTTTGCCTTGTTGAGCTTCTCTTAAAGTGAAAATAGATGCCCTTATACAGGGAATTTCACCTAAATTCACAGTAAATTGAAATTTACTATGAATTTAGGTTTAATTTTCTCTATAAGCGCATCTATGTTCATTTTTTATATTTATAAAATAAATAAACGTTTATAAAATAAATAAAACTAAATAACCCTTAATAAAATAAAATAAAATAAACTATAGTAACTACAATAAATAAACCTTAATAAATTAAGTAAAAATAGCAGCAGTAAAATAAATAAAAATAGCAGCAG
>NC_057808.1:507194788-507204865 GCF_018294505.1 Triticum aestivum
ATAAGTAATTAGAAATAAAATAAATAAGTTTTTTGTTGTAAGTAGAAACAAAACAAAACAAATAAAGCAAAAGAGAAAGAAAAAAACACGAGCCATCAACTCCATAACCGCCATATCTGGGATAGAGAAGGGCGATCCCTTGGAGTGGGATTCACATACAGTTGCCCGTAACATCTACCATTGCCTAGCAGGTGGAACTCGGATCTGTCAACAGTGTCAAAGCAGCAAATAGCAGGCTGAGGAGAAGCCACCGATGTCATGTGTAGATCCCTTCTAGGTCTTGCGAATCGTGCTATTACAGCAATTTGGTTGGTTGATCCCAAAAAAAAGGAATTTGGTTGGTTTTCTTGAAGCCCTAGCTTGTTGTGCCGTCCTATTCTCTCAATGCAATTTAGCAAATGCTACTACAGTACAGTAAAGGGCACAAACAAAAAGCACGCAGTAAAGGAAAATACCTCCATATTAAAGCTGCTACTTATTTTGTTGGTTATCAGGATGTGGATATGTAGAATTTTCTCTAGCCACGGCAACAGACATGCATTCATCAAGGGGGTTCAATACAGAACAAAATAAATGCTGACGTTAGTTGTTGAGGGTACGTTTGACATCCCTGAGAGACTAGATAATGTAAAGATGAATCGTCAAACCTGGATGAACAAAGACGCTACCAAGTGGATGAATCTGATGGCCTGTCCTCCCTTGAAGATCATGCGTCCTCCCTTGAAGGCGCCACCAGGGCCATGGACGCCTCATACACCGCCGCCGACGTGTTGTAGTGATGAGGTATCGTGCAGGATCTGACACAGGATCACCTTCAGGCAAGATAAATAGGTCTTCAGGGGCACGACGGCAGCGGCGGCGCCATGGCCGGGACTGGTGACGACGGCGGCGGCGAGCGAGCTGGAGGGTGGCGGCGGCTGCGTGCGAGTGGGAGGCCGGAGGATCACCACTCATTGTGCTCGACATATCACTACAAGAAACCTGTTAATCCATGACGGATTTCTAATGACATTTTTGGAAACTCTCATCGATGACCTGGTAAAACCCCACAAGCCCGGTGAAAGCCCGCTAAATCCCGTCTAACCGTTCCCGTATAAAAACTTAACCCTAAATTCCCTCCTCGGCCCCTGCATCGTGTCCCACAGCACGTCGCCACCCCTCGTCCCTCCCACAGCTCGTAAACCTTAATAAAATAAAATAAAATAAACCTTAATAAATTAAGTAAAAATAGCAGCAGTAAAATAAATAAAAATAGCAGCAGTAAAATAAATATAAATAAAATAATTAAAGTAAAATACATAAGTAATTAGAAATAAAAATAAATAAGTTTTTTGTTGTAAGTAGAAACAAAACAAAACAAATAAAGCAAAAGAGAAAAAAACAGAGGAAAAAAATGATGCCACCTACTGGGCCACCACGGCTTGAATACGACTAGAAACCCATCCATGGGCCAGGATTCAGGCCCGCAGAAGGCCCAGTAGGCCCCACAGGCAAAGAGAACAGTTAGGCCCGAAAGCCTGCAGTTGAGAGGAGTTCGAGAGGGTGGGCGCAGCAGCGCTTATAAACCACTCTCGAGCTCTCTCAACTAGCGAGGTGGGACTAAACTTTTGACGCGGGGCAGCACAAGGCCTTTGGTCCCGGTTGGTGCCACCAACCGGGACTAAAGGGGGCATTGGTCCCGGTTCGTGGCACCAACCGGGACCAAAGGCCTTTAGTCCTGGTTGGTGCCACCAACCGGGACCAATGAGTTCCCTATATATACCCCATCGCCACAGCAGAGCACTCCAGAGTGCTCTGTTTTTTCTGGCCGGCGAGGGGAGCGCATTTGGGTGCTCTAGCTCACCTCCTATGCACATGAGGTGTTCGATGAAGTGTCTGAGCCACACTAGTTAATATTTGTCCTCTCGAAACTCGACCTCCGAGCTCCATTTTCCCTGAGATTTGTCTAGGTTTAGCGGTCCGTCACGTCCCGTGCCCGTCTTCACCGCCGTCGATCGCCCGCGCCGATCTCGTCGCCAGCACCACCGTGGTGAGCCTCTTGTTCTTATCTTCTTTCTGAAAGGAAAAAAATTCTTACTTTAGATAGTTACTTGTCTAATTTTTTTACTGTTATTATTCCTTCTTATTACATAGTGCGATGGTTTTGGTATCCGCCCCCGTCGGCCCTCGTCCTGTCTATGATTCGGATGTAGTATATATTATCTTTTTATAACTATCTGGTTCATTTATTGTTTATGACAAATATACCGACCAACGTGACATAGATTTTATTTATCTAGGAGGTGGTTGAACCGGAAATTCTAACCAACCCTATTGTCGAGAGGTTAAATTTAGTTGAAGAAGAAAACAATTACTTGAAGGAAAAAATAAAAAAAATTGAGGAGGAGAAGATGATATTGGAGTTGCATGTTGCGGATGTCGTCGATGATCACAAGATCAAGATGGATGCAATGCGCTTGAAGATTAGAAAGATTAGAAAATATGCCATTCATACCGAGGCTTGTTATCATTACGCCGTTGGATCAATTGTTACCTTGGTTGCGATTATGATCGCATTTGTTTTCGCATTGAAATGTTTTACATAGTTTCAATGTATGGTTTAATTAATTAGATGCTCTGGAGAGCTATATATATGTTGTTAGATGAGAACACTGTATGTACTTTGGTTCTAATGTGATGATGAACTTCTATTAATTTGGTCACTTAATTATCTATTCATGATGTTCTGTAATGGTTTTTGACACACTTAATTACATATAATGCACGCAGATGAACCGGCAATGGATGTACGGTGACAGACACACCTCCGAGTACATTAAGGGCGTGCATGATTTTCTGGAAGTGGCTGAGGCAAACAAGCAGAATGATTTTATGTGTTGTCCATGCCCTATATGTGGGAATACGAAGTCTTACTCTGACCGGAAAATCCTTCACACCCACCTGCTTTACAAGGGCTTCATGCCACACTATAATGTTTGGACGAGGCACGGAGAAATAGGGGTTATGATGGAAGACGGCGAAGAAGAAGAGGACGATGACAATTATGTGCCCCCTGAATACGGTGATGCTGCAACGGGGGAAGCTGCTGAAGATCAAGAGGAACCAGACGATGTGCCCAATGATGCTGCAAGGGGGGAAGCTGCTGAAGATCAAGAGGAACCAGTGCCCGATGATGATGATCTCCGCCGGGTCATTGTCGATGCAAGGACGCAATGCGAAAGTCAAAAGGAGAAGCTGAAGTTCGATCGCATGTTAGAGGATCACTAAAAAGGGTTGTACCCCAATTGCGAAGATGGCAACACAAAGCTCGGTACCGTACTGGAATTGCTGCAGTGGAAGGCAGAGAATGATGTGCCTGACAAAGGATTTGAGAAGCTATTGAAAATATTGAAGAAGAAGCTTCCAAAGGATAACGAATTGCCCGACAGTACATACGCGGCAAAGAAGGTCTTATGCCCTCTAGGATTGGTGGTGCAGAAGATACATGCATGCCCTAATGACTACATCCTGTACCGCGGTGCGTACAAGGATCTGAACGCATGCCCGGTATGCGGTGCATTGCGGTATAAGATCAGACGAGATGACCCTGGTGATGTTGACAGCGAGCCCCCCAGGAAGAGGGTTCCTGCGAAGGTGATGTGGTATGCTCCTATAATACCACGGTTAAAACATCTGTTCAGAAACGAAGAGCATGCCAAGTTGATGCGATGGCACAGTGAGGACCGTAAGAAAGACGGGAAGTTGAGAGCACCCGCTGACGGGTCACAGTGGAGAAAAATCGAGAGAAAGTACTGGGCTGAGTTTGCAGCTGACCCAAGGAACGTATGGTTTGGTTTAAGCGCGGATGGCATTAATCCTTTCGGGGAGCAGAGCAGCAATCACAACACCTGGCCCGTGACTCTATGTATGTATAACCTTCCTCCTTGGATGTGCATGAAGCGGAAGTTCATTATGATGCCAGTTCTCATCCAAGGCCCTAAGCAACCCGGCAACGACATTGATGTGTACCTAAGGCCATTAGTTGAAGAACTTTTACAGCTGTGGAATGGAAACGGTGTACGTACGTGGGATGAGCACAAACAGGAGGAATTTAACCTGCACGGGTTGCTGTTTGTAACCATCAACGATTGGCCCGCTCTGAGTAACCTTTCAGGACAGACAAACAAGGGATACCACGCATGCACGCACTGTTTAGATGACACTGAAAGTATATACCTGGACAAAAGCAGGAAGAATGTGTACCTGGGCCATCGTCGATTTCTTCCGACAAACCATCAATGTCGAAAGAAAGGCAAGCATTTCAAAGGCGAGGCAGATCACCGGAAGAAGCCCGCCATGCGAAAAATACCGGTGATCACGTACTTGCTATTGTCAATGATTTACACGTAATCTTTGGAAAGGGTCCCGGCGGACTAGCTGTTCCGAATGACGCTGAGGGACACGCACCCATGTGGAAGAAGAAATCTATATTTTGGGACCTACCCTACTAGAAAGAGCTAGAGGTCCGCTCTTCAATCGACGTGATGCACGTGACGAAGAACCTTTGCGTGAACCTGCTAGGCTTCTTGGGCGTGTATGGGAAGACAAAAGATACACCTGAGGCACGGGAGGACCTGCAACGTTTGCACGAAAAAGACGGCATGCCTCCGAAGCAGTATGAAGGTCCTGCCAGCTACGCTCTTACGAAAGAAGAGAAAGAAATCTTCTTTGAATACATGCTCAGTATGAAGGTCCCGACTGGCTTCTCGTCGAATATAAAGGGAATAATAAATATGCCAGAGAAAAAGTTCCAGAACCTAAAGTCTCATGACTGCCACATGATTATGACGCAACTCCTTCCGGTTGCATTGAGGGGGCTTCTACCGGAAAACGTCCGATTACCCATTGTGAAGCTATGTGCATTCCTCAATGCAATCTCTCAGAAGGTGATCGATCCAGAAATCATACCAAGGCTAAGGAGTGATGTGGCGCAATGTCTTGTCAGTTTCGAGCTGGTGTTCCCACCATCCTTCTTCAATATCATGACGCACGTCCTAGTTCATCTAGTCGACGAGATTGTCATTCTGGGGCCCGTATTTCTACACAATATGTTCCCCTTTGAGAGGTTCATGGGAGTCCTAAAGAAATATGTCCGTAACCGCGCTAGGCCAGAAGGAAGCATCTCCATGCACTAGTAGGAAAAGGGGCTTTTACCCCGGTTCATAAGGGTCGTTACTAATGCCGTAGCCCTTTAGTCCCGGTTCTTACACGAACCGGGACTAAAGGCCGTCCACGTGGCCGGTGCGGGGAGCCCAGGCAGGAGGGCCTTTGGTCCCGGTTGGTGCCACCAACCGGGACCAATAGGCAGGGCCTTTTGTCCCGGTTGGTGTCACCAACCGGGACCAATAGGCATCCACGCGTCAGCACCTGGCAGGAGCTGAGGTTTTTGTTTTTTTAAAGGGGGTGGTTTAGGGGTGTTGGGGGGTTAATTTAGGTGTTTCATATATTGTGTTAGCTAGCTAATTAATAGAGAGAAGTGTCCTCTCTTATCTCCGTGCTTGGTCGACGCTACGTACTATATACGTATGGAGAGGAGTAGACACGCTAGCTAGTAATCAAATGAAGGAAACAGAAGATCGTCATGAACATATGCATACAGAGAGAAGTGATATCGACCACCTCTCCTTCTCCGAGATATTGGTCGAACAACAAGTTCTCGTATATCTATCCGACACTACCGGCTACATATATACAATAATTATCTCTTACAATACAATCTCCTAATTATATTGTAGGAACACAGGGTCCACATAGTATTCTCCGTTTTCAGCGATCACGTGGTCAAGGAAGAATGCCGCCAATTCCTCTTGAATTCCTCGCATATGATCTGGTGCTAGGAGTTCATCCCGCTTCCGAAACATCTAATTTGAAGAAGGGGGTCAATACATATATATATATGAATAAATGAAACTCAACACAAATGATGGTAATAAAATAAAATTGTGAATATTATTGCTTACGCACTTCATATTGTTCTTGAGTGTAGCCCCACTCACAGGTATGGTAGCGGATGGACTCGCAAACGTAGTATCGACAGTAATTATTCCCGGGTTCCTGCCACAACCACTTTACAAGAAATAGAGGTCAATCAAACTGATAAGCGAGCATGCTAAATGGTATTGATGAAACTAGCGCTTGAATCACTAGGAGATGCGCGGAACATGCTACTATAGTACTTACTTTCGGGTGATATTATTGCAGCTTCTTCGGCAGTCCCGGAGCTTTTGAGGTGAATTTTCTCCAAACCCTGCCAGACAAAGAAAACAATTACTTGATATCAGGAAATGAACAGAGTTGCTGATATGGTGGATAATGATCGATTTAACTTACTTCTCAAGCATTTGAGTCATGTTCGCATAGTCCTGGGGATGTTTTTGTCTCGAGTCTAAGACGGTTACTACTGCCGGCTCAAGCTTAATCTCTTGGAGAATATAGTGGAAGCTGCGCATGCATGCATAAGTCATCAATTACATTACCATAACCTGGACTAATAAGGGAAACCGAATATGCACAAGACAGTAACACTCACTTGAAGTTGTAAGGAAAGAGTATTATATCTTGTTTTGATTTAATACCAACGATTGTAGCAAGTTGGCCTCGGCTTCTTTGGGATGTTTTTCGACCGTATATGCATCTATGAGATTTGTGTTAATGAACCCAATATCACCGATTTGTCTTTTCTTCAATTCGGCGATCTTCAATCTGCATAATATAGTGAGGATAAGTATAAATACATGCAATGAAAGAGCTGAACTATATAGAGAGTGTTAATGACAGAAGTAGTACTACTTACAGACAGTAGCAAGTGATCGTTGTTTTATCGAGGGCCTTTTGATTGTAACTGGAAGAAATCCTCAAATGGAACATTCAGCAGTTCAATTTCAACGAGGTCATGCTCCGGTTTAACACTCAGCGTCAAAGTACTCATCCCATCAGACTCTCTGCAGGTTTTCATGTACCAATCATGTAGTCTTCGCATCATCGTGCTTAGAGATCTGACATCTTTGACGAGAGGCTTCCCGTAATGGTATTTGTGTTCGTCCACCTCCATGATTTCATAATGTACATCGTCGGGCAGGTAATCTCCAAGATTGCTATAACCGGGCACCATACTCAGATCATTAGCGACGATGTCTTTTGACACCTTGAGCGGGGGGCACGATTGGTTCGCTTGTTCGCCGAGCTGGGCAATTTTTTTCCCAGCTCGTCGTTCTTTCATCCTTTTATCAGTGACAACTTCCCGACCGCTCCGCTTCGGCATATGTCTTTGCAAGAACGCACTCATAGTTGCCTCTCGGCGGAGACTTTGGTGGTTTTGTCAGGGCAGCCAGAGTGCGCTTTGCTTTCACCGGATCTACCTTCTCCTCCGGAGGTGGATGTTTCTTTGCTTTCACCCCTTCAAAGAAGTTCTTCACTTCGGCTCGCACGATCTTCGCGTTCTCCTCCTCGGTCCTCTCATATGGTAACTTCTCTGGAGTCTTTAGAGAAGGACCGAATCTGTATTGCATCCCGCCTCTGGCAGCTGTACTGCTAGACGCCGGCAAAGTAGACGGAGCGGCTGCGGCTGTCTTCTTTCCTTGATTACGAGGCGGAGGAGAAGGACTACGACGCGCCGGAGCAGCTGCAGCGGCGGCGGGTATCTTCCGCCCTTGCTGGCGAGGCGGAGAAGGAGGAGGCTGGCTGCTCTGGCGCGCCGGTGCTGGCGGAGAAGGAGGCGGAGTGCCGCCACGCGCCGGAGAAGGAGGCTGAGTGCCCTGATCACTCGCCGGAGGAGGAGGCGGAGTGCCCTTACTCGCCGGAGCCGTCCAGTTCGGAAGTTTGATGAGCTCCTTCCGCCATAGGCATTGAGTCTTCAGAGCTAAACCCAGCCGAGTCTCCCCTTCACCGGTAAGGTGGTCAAGCTGGAGGTCCTCAAATCCCTCCGTTATTTCATCCACCATCACCCTAGCATATCCTTCTGGAATCGGCCGGCAGTTGTAGGTTGGGCCGGGTTCAGTAGGTAAAACAGAGCCAACAGCCGCCTTGACTTTCAAGTTCTGCCATTCCGCCATAAGGTGGCAATGTTGAGACTCCGTGATAGCATCCACGGGGTAGCTAGCAGGAGCCGCATGCTCCAGCTGAGGCAGCTCGGTGGAAGCCACGCTGCTTCTCCGCTGAGATGGCGGTGTAGCTTCGGGGGCAGTTTCGGCATCTCGATTGCCGTCTCGTTCCTCTAGCGCTTGAACCCTTTCGTGCAGCTTCTGAATTTGGATCTGCTCCACTTTTTTCCTCCTCTCCTGGGTTTTGTAACCGCCCGCGTCCGGAAAACCAGCCTTCCACGGAACGGAGCCCGGCGTGCCTCGTGTCCGTCCAGGGTGCTCAGGATTCCCGAGGGCCATTGTGAGCTCGTCGTTCTCTCTGTCTGGAACGAATGTCCCTTGCTGCGCTGCATCGATATAGTGCTTAAGCTTCTTGACGGGTATTGCAAGTTGCTCGTCCGTCCAACGACACCTCCCTGATACAGGGTCCAAGGTTCCACCAGCCCCGAAGAACCAAGTCCGGCAACGGTCTGGCCAGTTCATTGTCTCTGGTTCGATCCCTTTATCAAGCAGATCCCTCTCAGACTTGGCCCACTTAGGCCGGGCTTTGAGGTAGCCACCTGACCCCGTGCGATGGTGAAGCTTCTTCTTCGCAGCATTCTTCTTGTTTGTCGCTGACATCTTCTTACACTTTTACGATGTCTTGTGGGCCACAAATGCGGGCCAGTGATCTCTGATCTTCCCACACCGGCCGATGAATTCTGGTGTCTCTTCTTTGTCGACAAACGTTTTCAGCTCATTCTTCCACCTCCTGAATAGGTCTGCCATCTTCTTAAGAGCGTGAGACTTGATTAATTGCTATACAACTGGCTTCTCCGGATGCTCCTCTGGCGGTAGGGTGAAATTTGCCTTCAGCTCAGTCCAAAGATCATCTTTCTGCATATCATTGACATAAGACACCTCAGCGTCTTCCTTCTTAGGCTTATACCATTGGTGGATGCTGATCGGGATCTTGTCCCTAACTAGAACCACGCACTGAGCAGCAAAAGCATCCCTTGTCCGGAGGGGTTCAATCAGTTGGCCGTCGCGCGCGATTGCTGTGATCTCAAACCTTTCATCCGAGCGCAACTTTCTCTTTGGGCCTCGTCTCTTTACCGCAGTTGTGCTCGATCCGGAGGGCTAGAAAAAAGAAGAAAGACGAGTGTTAATTAATATGTGTACATACCAAAACAATGAATGCATCAATTAGCTAGTCAGCACAGGCTTAACTAATATATTTACCTGGCCGGACTCTGTTCGGTCACCGGAGCCGTCACCACGGGCTCCTTCTTGCACCAGCATTGGGTCACCGGAGCCATCATAATCATGTCTTTCCTCCTCCACTCTTCGATCACCGTAGCCTGCTTCTTCACCCTGTTCTTCCAGACCATCATTGTCGTTAAGATACGACAAGATATCACCTCCGGCTAAGATTATGTCCCCCAACACCTCTTCTGCTTGCTCATCTCGTCCGTGCTCCATTGTTTCTGCAAATATTACAACATGGCAATTATTACACAAACATGACAGCAGGTGGATATATTAGTGCAAACGTAGACCTAGCTTATTCCGAGTTTGGGTGGCCTAGGCAATGCTTCAAGGGTAGGGGCGCGGCGGGAGGGGGTAGGAGACCGACATCGTTTTTTTCTAGGGTTTGGGTGTCCTCGAGAGTTTTGGTCGAGCAAGAGGGCCGGGTGGTATAAGTTATCACGGTCGAGAGGGGGTATACATATCGACCGTCCATCATGTCGAAGTTATCTGGGAGGGAGTTATATATATCGACAACGACGACATACATACACGGGAAAATAATGTTATCGGGGAGGGGGTATATCGACCCCCCCCCCCACGTGTTGAAGTTATCGGGAGGGGGTTTTATAGCGACAACGACGACATACATACACGGGAAAATAATGTTATCGAGGAGGGGGTATATCGACCCCCCTCATGTTGAAGTTATCCCCCCTCGTGTTGAAGTTAT
>NC_057808.1:507205752-507206252 GCF_018294505.1 Triticum aestivum
TTCTTCTTTCCTATCCTTCTTTTTCTTCTTCTTCCCTTCCTATCTAGATATATAAAACTTTTCTAAAATTGTAACGTTTGCATATATAAAACTTTTCCATGTGGATCATCATTTCTCATATATATCGAATATATATCCATTGTCATATATAAAAACTTTCTATATATGAACAAAAAACTTTCTATGAACAAAAAAACATTTTTGACATATATATTCATACATTTTTAACATCTACATACATACAATTTTTTTTGTTCACATATACATTATAGCCACATACACATATACATCACATATGAACAAAATAATTAAACTAATAAAAATAAAAAAACATATAGCCACATATGAACAAAAACATATAGCCACATACATACACATATACATTATATATATGTGATCAAAAAACAATTAACTAATAAAAAATAGAGCCGGGGCGGCGGCTCTCACAGCGGGGGCGGCTAGGACGATGGCGACGGCGGGGGCGGCGAGGGCGCCGGCGC